>NW_026511109.1:0-31504 GCF_027579735.1 Bombina bombina | reverse complement strand
TGCATTTAAGGCTGAGTTTACATTATATCGGTATGGCAGAATTTTCTCATCAATTCCATTGTCAGAAAATAATAAGCTGCTACATACCTCTTTGCAGATTAATCTGCCCGCTGTCCCCTGATCTGAAGTTTACCTCTCCTCAGATGGCCGAGAAACAGCAATATGATCTTAACTACTCCGGCTAAAATCATAGAAAAACTCAGGTAGATTCTTCTTCAAATTCTACCAGAGAAGGAATAACACACTCCGGTGCTTTTATAAAATAACAAACTTTTGATTGAAGGTATGAAACTAAGTATAATCACCACAGTCCTCTCACACATCCTATCTATTCGTTGGGTGCAAGAGAATGACTGGTAATGGCAGTTAGGGGAGGAGCTATATAGCAGCTCTGCTGGGTGAATCCTCTTGCATTTCCTGTTGGGGAGTAGTTAATATCCCATAAGTAATGGATGATCCGTGGACTGGATACACTTAACAAGAGAAATTATGTTTTCTCCTGTTAAGTGTAGTCAGTCCACGGGTCATCATTACTTATGGGATACCAATACCAAAGCTAAGTACACGGATGACGGGAGGGACAGGCAGGATCTCTATACGGAAGGAACCACTGCCTGAAGAACCTTTCTCCCAAAAACAGCCTCCGAAGAAGCAAAAGTGTCAAATTTGTAAAATTTGGAAAAAGTATGAAGAGAAGACCAAGTTGCAGCCTTGCAAATCTGTTCAACAGAGGCCTCGTTCTTAAAGGCCCAAGTGGAAGCCACAGCTCTAGTAGAATGAGCTGTAATCCTTTCAGGAGGTTGCTGTCCAGCAGTCTCATAGGCTAAGCGTATTATGCTACGAAGCCAAAAGGATAGAGAGGTAGCAGATGCTTTTTGACCTCTCCTCTGTCCAGAATAAACGACAAACAGGGAAGAAGTTTGGCGAAAATCTTTAGTTGACTGTAAATAAAATTTCAGGGCACGGACTACATCAAGATTGTGCAGAAGTCGTTCCTTCTTTGAAGAAGGGTTAGGACACAATGATGGAACAACAATCTCTTGATTGATATTCTTGTTAGTGACTACCTTAGGTAAGAACCCAGGTTTAGTACGCAGAACTACCTTATCTGAATGAAAAATCAGATACGGAGAATCACAAGGTAAGGCTGATAACTCAGAGACTCTACGAGCCGAGGAAATAGCCATTAAAAACAGAACTTTCCAAGATAACAGCTTGATATCAATGGAATGAAGGGGTTCAAACGGAACACCCTGTAAAACGTTAAGAATTAAGTTTAAGCTCCACGGTGGAGCAACAGTCTTAAACACAGGCTTAATCCTGGCCAAAGCCTGACAAAAAGCCTGAACGTCTGGAACTTCTGACAGACGTTTGTGTAGAAGGATGGACAGAGCTGAGATCTGTCCCTTTAAAGAACTTGCAGATAAACCCTTTTCTAAACCTTCTTGTAGAAAAGACAATATCCTAGGAATCCTAACCTTACTCCATGAGTAACCCTTGGATTCGCACCAGTGTAAGTATTTACGCCATATCTTATGGTAAATCTTCCTGGTAACAGGTTTCCTAGCCTGTATTAAGGTATCAATTACTGGCTCCGAAAATCCACGCTTTGATAAAATTAAGCGTTCAATTTCCATGCAGTCAGCTTCAGAGAAATTAGATTTTGATGTTTGAAAGGACCCTGAATTAGAAGGTCCTGTCTCAGAGGCAGAGACCAAGGTGGACAGGATGACATGTCCACTAGATCTGCATACCAGGTCCTGCGTGGCCACGCAGGCGCTATTAGAATCACTGATGCTTTCTCCTGTTTGATCCTGGCAATCAAACGAGGAAGCATCGGGAAAGGTGGAAACACATAAGCCATCCTGAAGGTCCAAGGTGCTGTCAAGGCATCTATCAGGACCGCTCCCGGGTCCCTGGACCTGGACCCGTAACGAGGAAGCTTGGCGTTCCGGCGAGACGCCATGAGATCCATATCTGGTTTGCCCCAACGTCGAAGTATTTGGGCAAAGACCTCCGGATGAAGTTCCCACTCCCCCGGATGAAAAGTCTGGCGACTTAGGAAATCCGCCTCCCAGTTCTCCACTCCTGGGATGTGGATCGCTGACAGGTGGCAAGAGTGAGACTCTGCCCATCGAATTATCTTTGATACTTCCATCATCGCTAAGGAACTTCTTGTCCCCCCCTGATGGTTGATGTAAGCCACAGTCGTGATGTTGTCCGACTGAAACCTGATGAACCTCAGAGTTGCTAACTGAGGCCAAGCCAGAAGGGCATTGAGAACTGCTCTCATTTCCAGAATGTTTATTGGAAGGAGACTCTCCTCTTGAGTCCATGATCCCTGAGCCTTCAGGGAATTCCAGACAGCGCCCCAACCTAGTAGGCTGGCGTCTGTAGTTACAATTGTCCAGTCTGGCCTGCTGAAGGGCATCCCCCTGGACAGATGTGGCCGAGAAAGCCACCATAGAAGAGAATCTCTGGTCTCTTGATCCAGATTCAGCGTAGGGGACAAATCTGAGTAATCCCCATTCCACTGACTTAGCATGCACAATTGCAGCGGTCTGAGGTGCAGGCGTGCAAAAGGAACTATGTCCATTGCCGCTACCATTAAGCCGATTACCTCCATGCATTGAGCCACTGACGGGTGTTGAATGGAATGAAGGGCACGGCAAGCATTTAGAAGCTTTGTTAACCTGTCCTCTGTCAGGTAAATTTTCATTTCTACAGAATCTATAAGAGTCCCCAAGAAGGGAACTCTTGTGAGTGGTAAGAGAGAACTCTTCTCCTTGTTTACTTCCCACCCATGCGACCTTAGAAATGCCAGTACTAACTCTGTATGAGACTTGGCAGTTTGAAAGCTTGACGCTTGTATCAGAATGTCGTCTAGGTACGGAGCTACCGAAATTCCTCGCGGTCTTAGTACCGCCAGAAGAGAGCCCAGAACCTTTGTAAAGATTCTTGGAGCCGTAGCCAACCCGAAGGGAAGAGCTACAAACTGGTAATGCCTGTCTAGGAAGGCAAACCTTAGATACCGGTAATGCTCTCTGTGAATCGGTATGTGAAGGTAAGCATCCTTTAAATCCACTGTGGTCATGTACTGACCTCTTTGGATCATGGGTAAGATTGTCCGAATAGTTTCCATCTTGAATGATGGAACTCTTAGGAATTTCTTTAGGATCTTTAAATCCAATATTGGTCTGAAGGTTCCCTCTTTTTTGGGAACCACAAACAGATTTGAGTAAAACCCTTGTCCGTGTTCCGACCGCGGAACTGGGTGGATCACTCCCATTAGTAAAAGGTCTTGTACACAGCGTAGAAACGCCTCTTTCTTTATCTGGTTTGTTGACAACCTTGAAAGGTGAAATCTCCCTTGTGGAGGAGAAGCTTTGAAGTCCAGAATATATCCCTGAGATATGATCTCCAACGCCCAGGGATCCTGGACATCTCTTGCCCAAGCCTGGGCGAAGAGAGAGAGTCTGCCCCCCACTAGATCCGTTTCCGGATCGGGGGCCCTCACTTCATGCTGTCTTAGGGGCAGCAGCAGGTTTTCTGGCCTGCTTGCCCTTGTTCCAGGCCTGGTTAGGTTTCCAGCCCTGTCTGTAGCGAGCAACAGCTCCTTCCTGTTTTGGAGCAGAGGAAGTTGAAGCTGCTCCTGCCTTGAAGTTACGAAAGGCACAAAAAACAGAATTTATGTTTACCTGATAAATTACTTTCTCCAACGGTGTGTCCGGTCCACGGCGTCATCCTTACTTGTGGGATATTCTCTTCCCCAACAGGAAATGGCAAAGAGCCCAGCAAAGCTGGTCACATGATCCCTCCTAGGCTCCGCCTACCCCAGTCATTCGACCGACGTTAAGGAGGAATATTTGCATAGGAGAAACCATATGATACCGTGGTGACTGTAGTCAAAGAAAATAAATTATCAGACCTGATTAAAAAACCAGGGCGGGCCGTGGACCGGACACACCGTTGGAGAAAGTAATTTATCAGGTAAACATAAATTCTGTTTTCTCCAACATAGGTGTGTCCGGTCCACGGCGTCATCCTTACTTGTGGGAACCAATACCAAAGCTCTAGGACACGGATGATGGGAGGGAGCAAATCAGGTCACCTAGATGGAAGGCACCACGGCTTGCAAAACCTTTCTCCCAAAAATCGCCTCAGAAGAAGCAAAAGTATCAAACTTGTAAAATTTGGTAAAAGTGTGCAGTGAAGACCAAGTCGCTGCCCTACATATCTGATCAACAGAAGCCTCGTTCTTGAAGGCCCATGTGGAAGCCACAGCCCTAGTGGAATGAGCTGTGATTCTTTCGGGAGGCTGCCGTCCGGCAGTCTCGTAAGCCAATCTGATGATGCTTTTAATCCAAAAAGAGAGAGAGGTAGAAGTTGCTTTTTGACCTCTCCTTTTACCTGAATAAACAACAAACAAGGAAGATGTTTGTCTAAAATCCTTTGTAGCATCTAAATAGAATTTTAGAGCGCGAACAACATCCAAATTGTGCAACAAACGTTCCTTCTTCGAAACTGGTTTCGGACACAGAGAAGGTACGATAATCTCCTGGTTAATGTTTTTGTTAGAAACAACTTTTGGAAGAAAACCAGGTTTAGTACGTAAAACCACCTTATCTGCATGGAACACCAGATAAGGAGGAGAACACTGCAGAGCAGATAATTCTGAAACTCTTCTAGCAGAAGAAATTGCAACCAAAAACAAAACTTTCCAAGATAATAACTTAATATCAACGGAATGTAAGGGTTCAAACGGAACCCCCTGAAGAACTGAAAGAACTAAGTTGAGACTCCAAGGAGGAGTCAAAGGTTTGTAAACAGGCTTGATTCTAACCAGAGCCTGAACAAAGGCTTGAACATCTGGCACAGCTGCCAGCTTTTTGTGAAGTAACACAGACAAGGCAGAAATCTGTCCCTTCAAGGAACTTGCAGATAATCCTTTTTCCAATCCTTCTTGAAGGAAGGATAGAATCTTAGGAATCTTAACCTTGTCCCAAGGGAATCCTTTAGATTCACACCAACAGATATATTTTTTCCAAATTTTGTGGTAAATTTTTCTAGTTACAGGCTTTCTGGCCTGAACAAGAGTATCAATAACAGAATCTGAGAACCCTCGCTTCGATAAGATCAAGCGTTCAATCTCCAAGCAGTCAGCTGGAGTGAGACCAGATTCGGATGTTCGAACGGACCTTGAACAAGAAGGTCTCGTCTCAAAGGTAGCTTCCATGGTGGAGCCGATGACATATTCACCAGATCTGCATACCAAGTCCTGCGTGGCCACGCAGGAGCTATCAAGATCACCGACGCCCTCTCCTGATTGATCCTGGCTACCAGCCTGGGGATGAGAGGAAACGGCGGGAATACATAAGCTAGTTTGAAGGTCCAAGGTGCTACTAGTGCATCTACTAGAGTCGCCTTGGGATCCCTGGATCTGGACCCGTAGCAAGGAACTTTGAAGTTCTGACGAGAGGCCATCAGATCCATGTCTGGAATGCCCCACAGTTGAGTGATTTGGGCAAAGATTTCCGGATGGAGTTCCCACTCCCCCGGACGCATTGTCTGACGACTCAAAAAATCCGCTTCCCAATTTTCCACTCCTGGGATGTGGATTGCTGACAGGTGGCAGGAGTGAATCTCCGCCCATTGAATGATTTTGGTCACTTCTTCCATCGCCAGGGAACTCCTTGTTCCCCCCTGATGGTTGATATACGCAACAGTCGTCATGTTGTCTGATTGGAACCGTATGAACTTGGCCCTCGCTAGCTGAGGCCAAGCCTTGAGAGCATTGAATATCGCTCTCAGTTCCAGAATATTTATCGGTAGAAGAGATTCTTCCCGAGACCAAAGACCCTGAGCTTTCAGGGATCCCCAGACCGCGCCCCAGCCCATCAGACTGGCGTCGGTCGTGACAATGACCCACTCTGGTCTGCGGAAGGTCATCCCTTGTGATAGGTTGTCCAGGGACAGCCACCAACGGAGTGAGTCTCTGGTCCTCTGATTTACTTGTATCCTCGGAGACAAGTCTGTATAGTCCCCATTCCACTGACTGAGCATGCACAGTTGTAATGGTCTTAGATGAATGCGCGCAAAAGGAACTATGTCCATTGCCGCTACCATCAAACCTATCACTTCCATGCACTGCGCTATGGAAGGAAGAGGAACGGAATGAAGTATCCGACAAGAGTCTAGAAGTTTTGTTTTTCTGGCCTCTGTCAGAAAAATCCTCATTTCTAAGGAGTCTATTATTGTTCCCAAGAAGGGAACCCTTGTTGACGGAGATAGAGAACTCTTTTCCACGTTCACTTTCCATCCGTGAGATCTGAGAAAGGCCAGGACGATGTCCGTGTGAGCCTTTGCTTGAGGAAGGGACGACGCTTGAATCAGAATGTCGTCCAAATAAGGTACTACAGCAATGCCCCTTGGTCTTAGCACCGCTAGAAGGGACCCTAGTACCTTTGTGAAAATCCTTGGAGCAGTGGCTAATCCGAAAGGAAGCGACACGAACTGGTAATGCTTGTCCAGGAATGCGAACCTTAGGAACCGATGATGTTCCTTGTGGATAGGAATATGTAGATACGCATCCTTTAAGTCCACCGTGGTCATGAATTGACCTTACTGGATGGAAGGAAGAATTGTTCGAATGGTTTCCATTTTGAACGATGGAACCTTGAGAAACTTGTTTAAGATCTTGAGATCTAAGATTGGTCTGAACGTTCCCTCTTTTTTGGGAACTATGAACAGATTGGAGTAGAACCCCATCCCTTGTTCTCCTAATGGAACAGGATGAATCACTCCCATTTTTAACAGGTCTTCTACACAATGTAAGAATGCCTGTCTTTTTATGTGGTCTGAAGACAACTGAGACCTGTGGAACCTCCCCCTTGGGGGAAGCCCCTTGAATTCCAGAAGATAACCTTGGGAGACTATTTCTAGTGCCCAAGGATCCAGAACATCTCTTGCCCAAGCCTGAGCGAAGAGAGAGAGTCTGCCCCCCACCAGATCCGGTCCCGGATCGGGGGCCAACATTTCATGCTGTCTTGGTAGCAGTGGCAGGTTTCTTGGCCTGCTTTCCCTTGTTCCAGCCTTGCATTGGTCTCCAAGCTTGCTTGGCTTGAGAAGTATTACCCTCTTGCTTAGAGGACGTAGCACTTTGGGCTGGTCCGTTTCTACGAAAGGGACGAAAATTAGGTTTATTTTTGGCCTTGAAAGGCCGATCCTGAGGAAGGGCATGGCCCTTACCCCCAGTGATATCAGAGATAATCTCTTTCAAGTCAGGGCCAAACAGCGTTTTCCCCTTGAAAGGAATGTTAAGTAGTTTGTTCTTGGAAGACGCATCAGCTGACCAAGATTTCAACCAAAGCGCTCTGCGCGCCACAATAGCAAACCCAGAATTCTTAGCCGCTAACCTAGCCAATTGCAAAGTGGCGTCTAGGGTGAAAGAATTAGCCAATTTGAGAGCATTGATTCTGTCCATAATCTCCTCATAAGGAGGAGAATCACTATCGACCGCCTTTACCAGCTCATCGAACCAGAAACACGCGGCTGTAGCGACAGGGACAATGCATGAAATTGGTTGTAGAAGGTAACCCTGCTGAACAAACATCTTTTTAAGTAAACCTTCTAATTTTTTATCCATAGGATCTTTGAAAGCACAACTATCTTCTATGGGTATAGTGGTGCGTTTGTTTAAAGTGGAAACCGCTCCCTCGACCTTGGGGACTGTCTGCCATAAGTCCTTTCTGGGGTCGACCATAGGAAACAATTTTTTAAATATGGGGGGAGGGACGAAAGGTATACCAGGCCTTTCCCATTCTTTATTTACAATGTCCGCCACCCGCTTGGGTATAGGAAAAGCTTCTGGGAGCCCCGGGACCTCTAGGAACTTGTCCATTTTACATAGTTTCTCTGGGATGACTAAATTGTCACAATCATCCAGAGTGGATAATACCTCCTTAAGCAGAGCGCGGAGATGTTCCAACTTAAATTTAAATGTAATCACATCAGGTTCAGCGTGTTGAGAAATTTTCCCTGAATCTGAAATTTCTCCCTCAGACAAAACCTCCCTGGCCCCATCAGACTGGTGTAGGGGCCTTTCAGAACCATTATCATCAGCGTCGTCATGCTCTTCAGTATCTAAAACAGAGCAGTCGCGCTTACGCTGATAAGTGGGCATTTTGGCTAAAATGTTTTTGATAGAATTATCCATTACAGCCGTTAATTGTTGCATAGTAAGGAGTATTGGCGCGCTAGATGTACTAGGGGCCTCCTGAGTGGGCAAGACTCGTGTAGACGAAGGAGGGAATGATGCAGTACCATGCTTACTCCCCTCACTTGAGGAATCATCTTGGGCATCATTGTCATTATCACATAAATCACATTTATTTAAATGAGAAGGAACTCTGGCTTCCCCACATTCAGAACACAGTCTATCTGGTAGTTCAGACATGTTAAACTGGCATAAACTTGATAACAAAGTACAAAAAACGTTTTAAAATAAAACCGTTACTGTCACTTTAAATTTTAAACTGAACACACTTTATTACTGCAATTGCGAAAAAATATGAAGGAATTGTTCAAAATTCACCAAAATTTCACCACAGTGTCTTAAAGCCTTAAAAGTATTGCATACCAAATTTGGAAGCTTTAACCCTTAAAATAACGGAACCGGAGCCGTTTTTAACTTTAACCCCTTTACAGTCCCTGGTATCTGCTTTGCTGAGACCCAACCAAGCCCAAAGGGGAATACGATACCAAATGACGCCTTCAGAAAGTCTTTTCTATGTATCAGAGCTCCTCACACATGCGACTGCATGTCATGCCTCTCAAAAACAAGTGCGCAACACCGGCGCGAAAATGAGGCTCTGCCTATGATTTGGGAAAGCCCCTAAAGAATAAGGTGTCTAAAACAGTGCCTGCCGATATAATCTTATCAAAATACCCAGAATAAATGATTCCTCAAGGCTAAATATGTGTTATATATGAATCGATTTAGCCCAGAAAAAGTCTACAGTCTAAATAAGCCCTTGTGAAGCCCTTATTTACTATCTTAATAAACATGGCTTACCGGATCCCATAGGGAAAATGACAGCTTCCAGCATTACATCGTCTTGTTAGAATGTGTCATACCTCAAGCAGCAAGAGACTGCTCACTGTTCCCCCAACTGAAGTTAATTCCTCTCAACAGTCCTGTGTGGAACAGCCATGGATTTTAGTAACGGTTGCTAAAATCATTTTCCTCATACAAACAGAAATCTTCATCTCTTTTCTGTTTCAGAGTAAATAGTACATACCAGCACTATTTTAAAATAACAAACTCTTGATTGAATAATAAAAACTACAGTTAAACACTAAAAAACTCTAAGCCATCTCCGTGGAGATGTTGCCTGTACAACGGCAAAGAGAATGACTGGGGTAGGCGGAGCCTAGGAGGGATCATGTGACCAGCTTTGCTGGGCTCTTTGCCATTTCCTGTTGGGGAAGAGAATATCCCACAAGTAAGGATGACGCCGTGGACCGGACACACCTATGTTGGAGAAATTAGACTGTCTAGCCCTGGGTTTGGCTCTGTCTTGAGGCAGGGCATGGCCTTTACCTCCCGTAATATCAGCGATAATTTCTTTCAAACCGGGCCCGAATAAAGTCTGCCCCTTGAAAGGTATGTTAAGTAATTTCGATTTAGAAGTTACATCAGCTGACCAGGATTTTAGCCACAGCGCTCTGCGTGCCTGAATGGCGAATCCGGAATTCTTAGCCGTAAGTTTAGTTAAATGTACTACGGCATCAGAAATAAATGAATTAGCTAGTTTAAGGGTTTTAAGCTTGTGAGAAATCTCATCTAATGTCGCTGAGTCAAGGGTCTCTTCTAGAGACTCAAACCAAAATGCTGCCGCAGCCGTGACAGGCGCAATGCATGCAAGGGGTTGTAATATAAAACCTTGTTGAACAAACATTTTCTTAAGGTAACCCTCTAACTTTTTATCCATTGGATCTGAAAAGGCACAGCTATCCTCCACCGGGATAGTGGTACGCTTAGCTAAAGTAGAAACTGCTCCCTCCACCTTAGGGACCGTTTGCCATAAGTCCCGTGTGGTGGCGTCTATTGGAAACATTTTTCTGAATATAGGAGGGGGTGAGAAAGGCACACCGGGTCTATCCCACTCCTTAGTAATAATTTCAGTAACTCTCTTAGGTATAGGAAAAACGTCAGTACTCGTCGGTACCGCAAAATATTTATCCAACCTACACATTTTCTCTGGGATTGCAACTGTGTTACAATCATTCAGAGCCGCTAACACCTCCCCTAGCAATACACGGAGGTTTTCCAGCTTAAACTTAAAATTTGAAATGTCTGAATCCAGTTTATTTGGATCAGATCCGTCACCCGCAGAATGAAGCTCTCCGTCCTCATGCTCTGCCAATTGTGACGCAGTATCAGACATGGCCCTAGCATTATCAGCGCACTCTGTTCTCACCCCAGAGTGATCTCGTTTACCCCTAAGTTCTGGCAATTTAGACAAAACTTCAGTCATAACATTAGCCATGTCTTGTAGAGTGATTTGTAATGGCCGCCCTGATGTACTTGGCGTTACAATATCACGCACCTCCTGAGCGGGAGATGCAGGTACTGACACGTGAGGCAAGTTAGTCGGCATAACTTCCCCCTCGTTGTCTGGTGAATGTTGCTTAACATGTACAGATTGACTTTTATTTAAAGTAGCATCAATGCAATTAGTACATAAATTTCTATTGGGCTCCACCTTGGCTTTTGAACATATTGCACAAAGAGATTCCTCTGTGTCAGACATGTTTAAACAAACTAGCAATTAGACTAGCAAGCTTGGAAATACTTTTCAACTAAATTTACAAGCAATATGTAAAAACGTTACTGTGCCTTTAAGAAGCACACAAAAACTGTCACAGTTGAATAACAATGAACCGGATTAGTTATAGAAACCAAATTTAGCAAAGGATTGCACTCATTAGCAATGGATGATTAACCCTTAATATCAGAAAAAAACGTATAACAATTGAAAATATAAGCGTTTTTATCACAGTCAAGCACAGTCTCACAGGTCTGCTGTGAGTGATTACCTCCCTCAAAACTAGTTTTGAAGACCCCTGAGCTCTGTGGAGACGTCCTGGATCATGCAGGGAGAAAAAGACAGACTGTGACTGAATTTCTGATGCGTAGTAAAAGCGCCAAAATAGGCCCCTCCCACTCACACTACAACAGTGAGGGAAGCTCAGTAAACTGTTTTAATTTAAAACAAACGACAGCCATGTGGAAAATAAAGCCCAAAACAATTTTCACCAAGTACCTCAAATAATTAAACGATTTAACATGCCAGTAAACGTTTAAAATCTAATATATGAAATGTCATAAAAAAGCCTGCTGCTAGTCGCTCACACTGCAAGTTAGGCTAAAAATTATATGCATACAGTATTTTCCCAGTGAAGTGCCATTCCCCAGAAATACTTAAGTGTAAACATATATACATATCAGCCTGATACCAGTTGCTACTACTGCATTTAAGGCTGTACTTACATTATATCGGTATTAGCAGTATTTTCTCAGTCAATTCCATTCCTTAGAAAATAATATACTGCAACATACCTCTTTGCAGGTGAACCTGCCCGCTGTCCCCTGATCTGAAGTTACCTTACTCCTCAGAATGGCCGAGAACAGCAAACGGATCTTAGTTACGTCCGCTAAGATCATATACAAAAAATTCAGGTAGATTCTTCTTCAAATTCTGCCTGAGAAGGAAACAACACACTCCGGTGCCGTTTAAAATAACAAACTTTTGATTTTAGATATAAAAAACTAAGTTTAATCACCACAGTCCTCTCACACATCCTATCTATTAGTTGGGTGCAAGAGAATGACTGGGTGTGACGTAGAGGGGAGGAGCTATATAGCAGCTCTGCTTGGGTGATCCTCTTGCACTTCCTGTTGGGGAGGAGTTAATATCCCATAAGTAATGATGACCCGTGGACTGACTACACTTAACAGGAGAAATTTACATTGCACTGGATTTGAAGAAATACTTACCTTTTACTTCTGCAAAACCGGATCGCCGATCTCAGCCTCAGTTCCTCTTTACGGACGTCAGAAATGACAAAACCGGCTTCCTCCAATCATGGCTTGCACCCCAGAGCGTCCAGCTCGTGATACCCGGCTGTGATTGGAGGAAGCCAGTGTCGTCATTGCTGTGGTCTACAGCAGGAAGAAGAAGGAGGGGGATCGACGATCCGGCTTTGCAGGAGTAAAAGGTGAGTATTTCTTCAAATCCAGTGCAATGTTAATTTTCATCAATGAAAGTGCCCCTGTTTTTAAAAGTATTTTTAAAAACCGGGCACTCATTGATGAAAATTGACCTTCCCTTTAAATGGTCAGTACCCACCTTGAGATTGTAATATAAAATGCAATTATGAATAATAAAACAACTTTGAAACTTATTTTCATTATTTATTCTGCTACCCTTTCACATAATTTAAATTATTTAAACTAGAAATGCATTCTGCAGACTTCTCAAGGCTAATCCTCCTGCATATATGTCTTTAATTGGCCTCAGCAGAGGTTATCAAATAACAAACTGGAGTTTGGCAATTGAAAAATGACTGCAGTAAACAAGATGTTAATTTGATTTGCAAATATTTACACTTGGCTAGTGAGTTACTAAATAGCAGAAATGTTTTCAAATTACAAGGTGGTTAGTATCCCTTTAATGTTTGCAGAAAATTGAGTAACAAAATAATATAAATGATAACCGGATCTGGCAAAAAGGTCAGCAGAAAGTTTTAGCACATCCATCTGTCCCAAGATTCATTTACCAAGCCCAAAGGTTTAGTCGAGACAGATCACCATTACATTGTTATTACTATTATCATCATTTCTAACAGTTATGGAGGACAATAAAACAGAAGACATATACATAAATTGCAGGTATACAGTTATAGATTGTAAGGGTAGAGGGCCCCACTCTTGAGTCACTGTAAGCTGTAAACCATCTTTACATAAAATGATTGACAGGACAGGTGGACTTGTGAGCTTACACTCTGTTACATTGTTCTTATCCATTTAACAGACAAAATAAATAATATGCCTTTCTTACCGATGCAGGTCCATTTAAATTATTTTTTAAAAAGCCAGTTAGAGCAGCAACTTGGCAGGCAAAGTATGGCAGCGCCCAGTTTTCTCGAACAGGAATGGAATATTCCATTCTGGTGGTATCTGTCCTGAAAGAAAGCGTAGAAGAGAACCGTACACAAAATAAGTTAAGTTCATGTCAGTATTTACATATTGAGGATTGGTTCTCCTGGACATTTTCATGTTGCTTCCTTTACATTCAATTAAAATGTTATTCTATGGTAAAGTATGCTAGAGTTGCATAACCCTTTTAAGCAAGTTTCTAATATAAAGGATTGGGAAAAATAGACTGCTTATACCAATTATTAACTCCAAGACTTGCAATCTTGGCAAAATTGGAGAAGCTGATTGGTCTGAAGGTGGCACAGAGAGTATGTAACATGGCAATACCTCTGCATTATTATTTTTTAATGCATGTGTGCAAGAATCTTGCTTAAAGTGGTATACTGGGGGCTACCCTAGAATCTCCATTTGAAGGGACAGTAAAGTCAAATTAAACTTTTATTATTCAGAGAGAGCATGTAAGTTTTAACAACTTTTCAGTTTACTTTTATGATCTAATTTGCTTTGTTATCTTGGTAATCTTTGTTGAAAAGCATACCTAGGTAGGATTAGTAGAGGCACTGCACTACTGGGGGCTAGTTACTGATTGGTGGCTGCACATATATGCTTCTTGGTGTTTTCAGCTAGTTAACCTGTGTTCAGCTAGCTCCCAGTAGAGCATTGCTGCTCCTTCAACTAAGGATAACAAGAAAATTAAGCAGATTTGATAATAGAAGTAAATTGAAAAGTTAAAATTGAATGCTCTGAGCCAGGAAAGAAACATTTTGGGCTTTATGTCCCTTTAAGGCACCCAACCAGTCTATATTTTTACTTTATACTCTCACTTCTATTGTCTAACCTTAACTCTTTAGCTGCCAGAGAGGTGAGCAACATATTGCATAATTAAACCATAAATGTATAATTACAAGGGGGTCCATTGCTATACAGGTGGTAGTTAACTGCTTTTTAGGAAATATTTTGTGCATAACCTAATACAAATTAGACACAGACACTTTGTATGAATGCTCAGAGACTGCTGTGTACAGCAACTAAACTGTATAATATATATACTTTTTTATAGCTGATGTCTTGCTTTTTGCTCAGTATCCTCATTAGATGGATTTTATAAGTTTCTATAACCCCTTAAACTTTTGAATCTGTTTTAAAAACAGCCTTATAGTTACTTTTGCTTAGATTGCAAACTCTGTAACAAACAAGATCATAAAAACCACCATTCACAGCTTCCTATCATTGTCTTCATTCTTATTAAGTTTTTTGTTTCATTTTAAAATTAGATAGATCCTACAAATCTATTTTCATATTAAAAATAATAGAATAATGTTTAATTACTGCTCTTTTACTTTCTTGATATACAACTGCTGTCTATAATATCCAATTAAACTATGCTAAATTCCTATTTCAGGGAATGATTATAATCTGCATTGGTGTCAGTCCTCAATGGCTACAAACGTGTCAGTGTTTCATTATCACTCTGCTAGTGGTTTTAAGTACACAAGGGAGAAGTAACAACATTCTTTAATGCACTAGAGCATTTTAATATTGAAACGTTGGTTGAACAGATCTATGTGTTTAACCACTACAGCTCCAGATTAGAAATTCAGAGGATGGCGATTGGCTTATATGCACATTTTCTGCCTGATGGGCTCAGCAGCCGGTATGGAGCAGTGCTATCTGCAATGGTTAAACCCTAGTTCTGATTGAGCAATAGTATAACAGTAACATGCTCTAGCCTATTAGGTCACATGCTCCTTTATGCCCCTTTAAACATTAGAGAAAAAATAAATACAACATACTTTTAATACAGTTCTTATCTTTAAGTGACGTTGGTCTCTGCTAATTGTATACCTGTTAATGATAAACCATGCTACGGTCAGCACACCTGCAAGCCATGTTTTACTCATAATCCAACTGGTGACAAACAGCGCAGTGACATAAATCCCTTGAAGACCAAATAGGATTCCGATGTAAAAATGTAACGGGTCGACAACTCCCTGCAACATAACAAAAATATAATCAATACACACTAGAACCTCATCTGCTCCTGGAACAGAATATGCAAATACATGGGCGTTCAACCTCAAGAAATGTATTAAAGGCAAAGTGTACTGTAACATTTTCTTTAATTTAATGTGATTCCAGTGATCAATTTTACCTAAAGAGCATTACAATTGTTTACAAATAGCTTCTTTACCTTTGTCATTTGAAATGGCTGCTTTTGCCCATTGAAACCAGAACTGATACTGAAAATATGAATACTGCAGTATTGTCTATCCAAAAGCTATGTAAACAAAGGGCAGAAGCAAAAACCAACATCCCAGTGATGAGTGGGAGAGACAGAAAGCCCAGGCCATTTAAAAGGGTGTTGTACTTTTAGATTTATACTTGCAATTGAAAATAAAAATGTTTATGGTGAAAAATAAGAAGGATTTTGTGTATAGCAACAGAAATAAGATAAGGTGGTAGCGCTTCCTGAAAACTCAGCCCACTTGAATGAGCATGTTCTCTAGAACAATGGGTTGCAGTTTCATTGAGCAAAACCAGTCTTTTCAAATACTAAAATAAACCTAGAAGATGTATTTCCCATACATGTAATACTATACAGCAGGAATAACACATATTAGAAACACATTTTAACCAGGTTTACAGTATAGTTCTTGCAGAGATGCCAAATTTAGTGTTAAAAAAGGCTAAATCTGCCTTTTAAAATGTGCTTATGTTACAAAATGTTCCTCACAGAATACTGGGGCTGTGCAGTCACACGATATAACCAACATTTTTATGGTATACACGGTTGCAAATGCTGCTACATTAGAATGCGAAGGATAAGTGTACGCTCCTAAAATCCTATGAGCCTACATAGGTTATACTTTTCAACAAAACATAACAAAAAAACAAAGCAAATATGATAAAATAAGCATATTTAAACTTTTTTTTTAATACATGTCCTATCTGAATCATGAAAGTTACATTTTCACTTTGTATGTCCCTTTAAATATTGTTAATAGTAATCCCCAGGACTAAAAGCTAATACAAAAAGCAGGACAATCAATTTATACATTCATTTATTTGCTTTGCTTTCATGGTGTATTTCATATGCTTGTGTCACTCTGCATAATACAGTTGTGCTCTACAAATAAAGTTTAAAAAAACTAAACATTATACCAAAACTGTAGGCTGGATAACTGTAAATATATATATATATATATATATATATATATATTTGTGTACCTGATCCGGTCTTGGAGTGCAGTTCCCTTCCATGTTTTGTATTTTCTATGGGTGATTACAGCCACCTGTGCACCCCTTCTTTGTTCTCAGTTTGCTTAGCTTTGTGAGCTCGCATGATGGTGTGCCTGTGTTAGGGACTCAGGCTAAGGAAAGGACCTTGACGTGGTGCCTGAGCTTTCCCATTTGGCCAGATGCGGTGACTAACCTTTCCAGTTGTGATTTTATCTTAGCTGTGAGCTAGCTGGTGAGTGCTGGGTGTTTCTATGTGTTGTATTACTTTTTATTTGTAATCTCCCTTGGTTCTTGCACCCATTCCGGACTGGGGTTAACTGCCTGTGGCTCTGGTGACATCACAGCTTTTTTGGAGTGCTATTTAGCACCCAGGGCTGGATGTTACTGAGTCACAGGATGTGTACCTGATCCGGTCTTGGAGTGCAGTTCCCTTCCATGTTTTGTATTTTCTATGGGTGATTACAGCCACCTGTGCACCCCTTCTTTGTTCTCAGTTTGTTTAGCTTTGTGAGCTCGCATGATGGTATGGCTGTGTTAGGGACTCAGGCTAAGGAAAGGACCTTGACGTGGTGCCTGAGCATTCCCATTTGGCCAGATGCAGTGACTAACCTTTCCAGTTGTGATTTTATCTTAGCTGTGAGCTAGCTGGTGAGTGCTGGGTGTTTCTATGTGTTTATATATATATCACTGACACCATTTTGCCTCTGCTCATACATTTAGTTTTAGACTCCATTTTAAGATGAGTTCATTATATTTCTTCATAATGTGTTTTATTATGCTGTGAGAACATATGCTGAATGGCCTTGCTCTTTCCTGGAGATGAGCCCGGATGCACTGTTATCTAAAACAGTTTGTTTCTCAGTATAATTCTTTTTTTCTATATTTTTACTGTGCTTCTTTGTTCTAACTTATGCTGTGTAAATGGTGTGATTATGATACGTCATTGTTTAACCCCATATAATGTAACCATTGTCTATAAAAGTATGCTATGCTTTATAATAAACAGAACAGTGTTTGGACTTTACTTGCTGCATGTCTAAATGCTGTTCCCTGATATATCTCTTCAAAGTGACCCATTCAGTTCCAGGTGAAGGTGTAGAATACTGCTAAGTGTCAAGTGATATCCCCGTTATAACAGAACCCCTAACAATTCTGGTGTCAGAGCGTGGGATTCACACAGGGGTAAGTAGATAAGTGTTTTTATTCTGCTTTTCCCTCTGTGAATCTGAACCCAAAGTCTGGACTGCATTAGTGATATGTAAAGGGTTAAAGTCCAGACTCCCTTTATAAGGAGTTTAAGTCCCCTGGACAGGTTTGAGCCCTGCCGTTAAGCATGGGTTTGAGTATTGCACTGTATTTAACCCTTTGAGTGCTAAGCACTTTCCCACCTAAGTGCTAAGCACATTTGAGGGTTTTTTAAATTTTACATTTTTTTAAATATTTTTTTTCTTCTTTTTTTTCTTTTCAGATCCAACGGTGGGTCTTGGGGGTCTGTAGCTGCTTAGATGCCTGAGATACAGGCTTCTAAGCAGCATGTCCCCTTTCCCTATATTTTCCTTTGTCATTTTTAAATAAAGTTGCGCGGTGACGTCATCACGTCATTATGCATAACGTCACCGCGCAAATCGGAAAGCCCCGGCGATGCCTGTCACTCTACAAGCACGATCGCTGGGGTAGGAGCGGGTGGGAGCTCCCAGATCTCCCTCAAGGTGGGAGAGTGCTAGCGACAGCTCTGAGCCGTCGTTAGCACCTGAGTGAGAAACTCTGGGACGGCTCAGAGCCGTCGTTAGCACTCAAGGGGTTAAAGGGTTTAAAGGGTTAAAGTCCCATTGTCTGCAAGTTAAAGTCTTGCATGGTATTAAGGGTTAAAGTCCCTTATAAAAGCACATAATATAGTTTAGTTTAAATATCACTGGAGCTGAATGGTCACTTGTTGATGCTTGTTGCTTAATTGCTTTCGCTTTACTGCTTTTTCATTTGGGCTGTGCTGAGCTGTGCTTAGGAATATTAAATTATTGTGAATACCATTATTGCTGCTATTATTGTGTTGTGAAAATAGGGTCTGCTCACAGCAAAAATATTGATAATAATGCTGAAATACAGAAATGTAATATTAAGTATAAAACGGTCAGATGTACCATCCAGTACAGTACCAGCCCTGTAAATTCAGCTAGAAAGTTTTCTCCTACACTCAGGAATGTTACGGGCACAGAAGGGGGGCCAAGTGCATACACTAGATCACAAACACAAAAGGGAGAAACGGTTACAGAAGCTCCATTTGTAACTATAGGTGAGCAAACCATGATTAGAGCTCCTGACTTGGGAACTTAAATGCCCTGACCCTGTGAAGCACCCTATGGGAGCTATTACATATCTTAAAAGGGGCACAAACTATATGTCTAATTGCTTATTTCATTGCTAATCTTATTGTGTTGTGAATGTGTTTTCTATTCAAAGGGCTTAGTGATAAGTGTTGTAGCTGCTTGCTGCATACTGTGCTCATGGAAATAGTTCCTGACTCCCTGTACATAATGCTGTAATGTGACATAACAGGATGTATCTTAAAAAATAGCTTGTATGTGAAAACCCTTTCTTTTTGTTGTATGGTCTTTGCAGTAATGAAACTGAGATTCTGTGTATTTTATCTGTAATAAGTGTTTGTCTGTCTGATGTTTCACTGTGTCCTGTGTTACATGTAAAAGACTCTCCACTAAATATCTGAGAATTTATTATCCTGTCTAAAAATAACGTATTTACGTCTCAATTTGCTGGGAAATAGCCATTCTTAGCAAGTTCGGACACTTTTAGATACATTTTAAATTTGGTGGAGAGTTCATCCTATCATATTTCTAATGTCCCTGATATGTGTTAAATATATGTTTTCCTTAAAGAGATAGAACGTTAATAAAATATGTTTTTTATGTCTTTAAAAGTTTGCTATATGTTAAAAATGCTGAATGTCGGCAGTGAATTTACGGTATGCAAGTTGATATAAACTTGTGTGTGTATAGCTGTAAAAGCTGACCTTGGTGCATTTTTTTTTTTTTTTTTTTAAATCCGACTGGTAACTATTCAGGCTAGAGCTGTGTGTGTATCAGTGTTTCTTAGCTAAGAAATCCGACGCTGTAATGATTTGTTTGTTATTGCTGTAACTTGATTTTAAGTTGATGAGATATTTGATGTGTCTAAGGCATATAAATAAATTGTTTTTGCAAATGAACTAATAAAGGAATTTGTAAATGCAATGATGTGTGTGACTTTCGGCCACGTTCTGGTAAATAAAAAAAAGTTTTTCTGGCAAGTTATTAATAGGTTGATTTAAGTATGTCTAAAAATTATGCAAGAAGTTTGTAAAAAAAAAAAAAGAGAAAAGAAAAGACTATACGCTGTATGTTATTAAATATATCTAAAGTATTTGGGTCTGTTTCTGTTGCAAGTAGAGTAATTCGGTAGAGTTTTAATATAAACTGGTCACATATTACTGTGTAATATTATTTAGGCTGTGATAGCTCTCATTTAAATATATGCAGGTTATGATACAGTAAAGAATTAAAATTTTAATGGTAAATAATTAAAGTTTCCTAATCATGGCTAGGTTATATAAGTAATATACATATTATAAATGGTTAGCCATTAAAGGGACAGTACACTGTAAAAAAAAAATTATGCTGATGTGTTTCCAATGATTTGTTACACCAGCTGTATAGTATAAAATGTAGAAGAAATGGCATTTTCAGGTTTATTTGTATATATGAATTAGCTGCTTTGGTGCTTTTAAATCACAGCCTATTACAATGGGTTGAGTTTCAGGTAATAGCATATCTCATTGTCCTTATCTGATATTGGTCTGGAAAACCGGAGCTCAGTGCTTAGACAGAGCAATGGAAAATGTCATTTTATTACTTTACTATCCTGTACCCCACAGAGAGTGTTATTTCTTCTTCTGGCTGTGGTTACTTAGGCTAGTCAATAGATGAGACTCCAGTATACAAAATGTTACTATAAGTGGGTATACCACAGGCTGAATCAGCTACTTAAAATGCCAAAATAGGGGTGAAGGAGCTATTTGTAAACAATTAAATACACTCAATCAGGTAAGATGGATCATTGGGAACAATTTAAAGGGGAGAACATTTTTGGGTAAACTGTACTTTTAATCTATTAGTGTAAATTATTATTATTATTTATTTCAGAAATTTCATTCTGTTGTATACAATTGTTATATTTAGTCAAAGAGCTGCAACAACGTTGAATTTCAAATTGTATAAAAATAAACAAACTAAAATAATTCTGTATTTATTAGAATCCTTATTATATTAAAAGTATAGCATAGCATGTACCGGCTACGTGCCTGGTTACTGCCGCCAATAGACTGGGCTCTGAAGTTTTTCCCAAATTATTTGTGACAAACATGATTCTTTAACAGTGGGTTTACACTGTGCATGCGCACAGAAACCATAGAGCAGTAGCAATGCTATTATTTTCTGACCTTTCCCAGAATATAGTACTTAGGTGTTTGTGTGTTTTCTTTATCTATTTATGGTTAGGGATTTTATTTGTAAATGTGCAACTAGAGTTTAATGATCCTCTAAAGCGATTGCATTATTAGCATGATTTTATAGTATTGCGCAGGGTAAAATTTACAAACCCATAGCTAAAGGTTGTTATAGAATTTGAATTATTTGCAGTGTTTTGTTAGAATGTAGTATTTCTAAGTGCTGTGTTTCAGTGACTGTAAGTATATGTGCTTGCTTTCAAGTTGATTGTGTTTGTTAAAAGTTTGTGAGGGTTGTTAATGTTTTGTTTTGTGTAGTAAATGATTTCTTAGAGAATGTTTTTAATGTTTTTAGTTGTAGTGAATGTGTGTGGAAGGGTGCTGTATGAATAGAATATTGAGGTGTATTTGATTTTGCCTAATTTTAAGGATAGTGGAGTGGATGGATTGTCTTTTAGTTTGCTGTCATATTGTGTTTGCGTGACACATAAGGCGTTTCACGCAAACAAAGGGGGGAGTATTGATGAGTATCTTTATTTATGTGATTTGGGTGACTGTTTTTAAGTAAGAAAATTAACCTTAAATGTTTTTTGTTATTAACAAAATAACATAATTTAGGTAAGAACTTACCTGATAAATTCATTTCTTTCATATTAGCAAGAGTCCATGAGCTAGTGACGTATGGGATATACATTCCTACCAGGAGGGGCAAAGTTTCCCAAACCATAAAATGCCTATAAATACACACCCCACCACACCCACAATTCAGTTTAACGAATAACCAAGAAGTGGGGTGATAAGAAAGGAGCGAAAGCATCAACAAGGAATTGGAATAATTGTTCTTTATACAAAAAAATCATAACCACCACAAAAAGGGTGGGCCTCATGGACTCTTGCCAATATGAAATAAATGAATTTATCAGGTAAGTTCTTACATAAATTATGTTTTCTTTCATGTAATTGGCAAGAGTCCATGAGCTAGTGACATATGGGATAGCAAATACCCAAGATGTGGAACTCCACGCAACAGTCACTAGAGACTGAAAAAAGAATCCACAACCCGAATCAAAAAGTTTTAATCTTTTAAAATGAAAAAAACTGAAAATATAAGCAGAAGAATCAAACTGAAATAGCTGCCTGAAGAACTTTTCTACCAAAAACTGCTTCTGAAGAAGAGAAAACATAAAAATGGTAGAATTTAGTAAAAGTATGCAAAGAAGACCAAGTTCTTAAAAGCCCAGGAAGTAGAAACTGACCTAGTAGAATGAGCCGTAATCCTTTGAGGCGGGGATGTACCCGACTCCAAATAAGCATGATGAATCAAAAGCTTTAACCAAGCTTTCTGACCTTTCCTAGAACCAGAAAAGATAACAAATAGACTAGAAGTCTTTCTGAAATCTTTAATAGCTTCAACATAATATTTCAAAGCTCTTACCACATCCAAAGAATGCAAAGATCTTTCCAAAGAATTCTTAGGATTAGGACACAACGAAGGGACAACAATTTCTCTACTAATGTTGTTGGAATTCACAACCTTAGGTAAAAATTTAAATGAAGTCTGCAAAACCGCCTTATCCTCATGAAAAATCAGAAAAGGAGACTCACAAGAAAGAGCAGATAATTCAGAAACTCTTCTAGCAGAAGAGATGGCCAAAAGAAACAATACTTTACAAGAAAGTAATTTAATGTCCAGAGAATGCATAGGCTCAAACGGAGGAGCCTGTAAAGCTCTCAAAACCAAATTAAGACTCCAAGGAGGAGAAATTGACTTAATGACAGGCTTAATACGAACCAAAGCCTGTACAAAACAACGAATGTCAGGAAGATTAGCAATTTTCCTGTGAAACAGAACAGAAAGAGCAGAGATTTGTCCTTTCAAGGAACTTGCAGACAAACCCTTATCCAAACCATCCTGAAGAAACTGTAAAATTCTAGGAATTCTAAAAGAATGCCAAGAGAACTTATGAGAAGAACACCATGAAATGTAAGTCTTCCAAACTCGGTAATAAATCTTTCTAGACACAGATTTACGAGCCTGCAACATAGTATTAATCACTGAGTTAGAGAAACCTCTATGACTAAGCACTAAGCATTCAATCTCCATACCATCAAATTTAAGGATTTGAGATCCTGATGGAAAAACGGACCTTGAGATAGAAGGTCTGGCCTTAACGGAAGTGGCCAAGGTTGGCAACTGGACATCCGAACAAGATCCGCATACCAAAACCTGTGTGGCCATGCTGGAGCCACCAGCAGTACAAATGAACGCTCCATTATGATTTTGGAAATCACTCTTGGAAGAAGAACTAGAGGTGGAAAGATATAAGCAGGTTAATAATTTCAAGGAAGTGACAAAGCATCCACTGCCGCCTGAGGATCCCTGGACCTGGACAGATACCTGGGAAGTTTCCTGTTTAGATGAGACGCCATAAGATCTATTTCTGGAAGCCCCCACATCTGAACAATCTGAAGAAACACATCTGGGTGAAGAGACCATTCTCCCGGATATAAAGTCTGGCGACTGAGATAATCCGCTTCCCAATTGTCTATACCTGGGATATGGACCGCAGAGATTAGACAGGAGCTGGATTCCGCCCATGCAAGTATCCGAGATACTTCTTTCATAGCTTGAGGACTGTGAGTCCCACCTTGATGATTGACATACGCCACGGTTGTGACATTGTCTGTCTGAAAACAAATAAACGGTTCTCTCTTCAGAAGAGGCCAGAACTGAAGAGCTCTGAATCGCACGGAGTTCCAAAATATTGATTGGTAATCTCGTCTCTTGAGATTTCCAAACCCCCTGCGCTGTCAGAGATCCCCAGACAGCTCCCCAACCTGAAAGACTCACATCTGTTGAAATCACAGTCCAGGTTGGACGAAGAAATGAGGCCCCCTGAACCAAACGGTGGTGATCTAACCACAAAGTCAGAGATAGTCGAGTATTGGGATTTAAGGATATTGTGATATATTTGTATAATCCCTGCACCATTGGTTCAGCATACAAAGCTGAAGAGGTCTCATGTGAAAACGAGCAAAGGGGATCGCGTCCGATGCTGCCGTCATGAGACCTAAAACCTCCATGCACATAGCTACTGAAGGGAATGACTGAGACTGAAGGTTCAGACAAGCTGAAACAAATTTCAGGCATCTTTTGTCTGTTAGAGATCTAAAAAGGTTACTCTTGTCTGAGGAATCAAGGAACTTTTTGGTAAATTGATCCTCCAACCATGTTTTTGAAGAAACAACACTAGTTGATTCGTGTGAGATTCTGCAGAATGTAAAGACTGAGCAAGTACCAAGATATCGTCCAAATAAGGAAACACCGCAATATCCCGCTCTCTGATTACAGAGAGAAGGGCACCGAGAACCTTTAAAAAGATCCTTGGAGCTGTTGCTAGGCCAAAAGGAAGAGCAACAAATTGGTAATGCTTGTCTAGAAAAGAGAATTTCAGGATCTGATAGTGATCTGGATGATTTGGAATATGAAGATAAGCATCCTGTAAGGCTATTGTGGACATATAATGCCCTTGCTGAACAAAAGGCAGAATAGTCCTTATAGTCACCATTTTGAATGTTGGTATTCTTACATAACGATTCAAAATTTTTAGATCCAGAACTGGTCTGAAAGAATTCTCTTTCTTTGGTACAATGAACAGATTTGAATAAAACCCCAGACCCCGTTCCAGATATGGAACTGGCACAATTACCCCAGATGACTCCAGGTCTGAAACAGACTTCAGGAAAGCCTGAGCCTTTACTGAGTTCACTGGAATGCGTGAGAGAAAGAACCTTCTCACAGGCGGTCTTACCTTGAAACCTATTCTGTACCCTTGAGAAACAATGTTCTGAATCCAATGATTTTGGATTGAACTGATCCAAACATCATTGAAAAATTGTAGTCTGCCCCCTACCAGCTGTGCTGGAATGAGGGCCGCACCTTCATGCGGACTTGGGGGCTGGTTTTTATTTTCTAAAAGGCTTGGATTTATTCCAGACTGGAGAAGGCTTCCAATTGGAAACCGTTCCTTTAGGGGAAGGGTCAGGCTTCTGTTCCTTATTCTGACGAAAGCAACGAAAACGGTTAGCAGCCCTAAATTTACCCTTAGATTTTTTATCCTGAGGCAAAAAAGCTCCCTTCCCCCCAGTAACAGTTGAAATTATAGAATCCAACTGAGAACCAAACAATTTATTACCTTGGAAAGAAAGAGATAGCAACGTTGACTTAGAAGTCATACCCGCATTCCAAGATTTAAGCCATAAAGCTCTTCTAGCTAAAATTGCTAAAGACATATACCTGACATCAATTCTAATATATCAAAAATGGCATCACAAATGAAATTATTAGCATGTTGAATTAGCTTAACAATGCTATACACATTAGGATCAGGTACTGTTGCGCTAAAGCCTCCAACCAAAAAGTTGAAGCCGCAGCAAGATCAGCCAAAGAAATAGCAGGCCTAAGAAGATGACCTGAACATAAATAAGCCTTCCTTAGATAAGATTCAAGCTTCCTATTTAAAGGATCTTTAAAAGAAGTACTATCTGCCGTAGGAATAGTAGTATGTTTAGCAAGAGTAGAGATAGCCCCATCAACTTTGGGGATTTTTTCCCAAAACTCCAATCTATCAGACGGCAAAGGGTACAGTCTCTTAAACCTTGAAGAAGGAGTAAATGAAGTACCCAAACTATTCCATTCCCTAGAAATTACATCTGAAATAGCATCAGGAACTGGAAAAACCTCTGGAATAACTATATGAGGTTTAAAACCGAATTTAAACGTTTACTGGTTTTAATATCAAGAGGACTAGACTCCTCCATATCTAATGCCATCAACACCTCTTTTAATAAAGAACGAATAAACTCAATTTTAAATAAATATGAAGATTTGTCAGTGTCAATATCTGAGGCAGAATCTTCTGAACCAGATAGATCCTCATCAGAGATAGATAAATCAGAATGCTGGTGGTCATTTAAAAAATCATCGAATTTATGAGAAGTTTTAAAAGACCTTTTACGTTTATTAGAAGGTGGTATAACAGACAGGGCCTTCTGAATAGAATTAGAAACAAATTCTCTCACATTAACAGGAATATCCTGAACATTAGATGTTGAAGGAACAACCACAGGTAATGGACTACTACTAATGGAAATATTGTCTGCTTTTGAAAGTTTATCATGACAACTAACACAAATTACAGCCGGAGGAACAGTTACCACAAGTTTACAACAAATGCTCTTAGCTTTGGTAGAACCGACATCAGGCAGCAGCATTCCAGAAGTAGATTCTGATACAGGGTCAGATTGAGACATCTTGCAATATGTAATGGAAAAAACAACATATAAAGCAAAATTATCAAATTCCTTATATGACAGTTTCAGGAATGGGAAAAAATGCAAACAGAATAAGCCTCTGGAAACCAGAAGCAAAAAGAAACAAAGACTTAAATAATGTCAAAAACTGGCGGCAAGTATGATGCCCACAATTGAAAACATTTTTGCCGCCAAAAACGTCTGCAACAAACACGAGCGTCATAGATGACGCAACTACGTGAAAACTCTCGGCGCCAACTAAGACGCCGGAAATGACGTCATAACGTCAACAAAAAATGACGCAATAAATTATACCATTTTTTGCTCCCGCGAGCCTAACAGCCCGCAATTTAGAGAGAAAAGTCAAACTGAAAAATTTTCAGGTAAGAAAAAAAAAATTATTCATATGCATTTCCCAAAATGAAACTGACAGTCTGTAAGAAGGAAATATACTGATTAACCTGAATCATGGCAAATATAAGTATAAAACATATATTTAGAACTTTACATATAAAGTGCCAAACCATAGCTGAGAGTGTCATAAATAAAATAAAACATACTTACCAAAAGACACTCATCTACATAAAGTAGATAGCCAAACTAGTACTGAAATGAGAATCAGCAGAGGTAATGGTATATAAGAGTATATCGTTGATCTGAAAAGGGAGGTAGGAGATGAATCTCTACGACCGAAAACAGAGAACCTATGAAATAGATCCCCGTTAGGATGACCATTGCATTAAATAGGTAATACTCCCTTCACATCCCTCTGTCATTCACTGCACTCTGAGAGGAAAACGGGCTTCAGCATGCTGCGAAGCGCATATCAACGTAGAAATCTAGCACAAACTTACTTCACCACCTCCATAGGAGGCAAAGTTTGTAAAACTGAATTGTGGGTGTGGTGTGGGGGTGTATTTATAGGCATTTTGAGGTTTGGAAAACTTTGCCCCTCCTGGTAGGAATGTATATCCCATATGTCCCTAGCACATGGACTCTTGCCAATTACATGAAAGAAATTTGTATTTGCAGGATGAGATCATGGAGCTGTATCCAGAAAGAAAAAAAACCTAACTAAATTATTTTTTAGTTTTTCCTATTTAGGTAAATCTGTACAGATAAACTTCCATAGTGCACTCTCCAAAAGATTGAATGCAAGTAAACCTTTTAAATAAAGAGATGCCTGGTGCCTAGGTGAAGGAAAGAAAAAGAAGATAAAAGACCTTTTGACAAGTTTTTTTTAACCACCATACTGCAGTAAGAGTTGCTGAACTACCTTTTGGATCCATTCTTTGCTTTGCATGCTGGTACCAGCCCCAGAACTGGACTCTGGGTAATCTATGACTGTTTCCTATGATGTGTGTCTTTAGAACATAAAGACTATCCTTTTCTGGACTGTGCCTTGACTGTTGGAAGTTGAGGACCTGTTACGCTGTTACAGAGTAATCCACAGCTAAATTAGGGGAGTATTGTTTTAACTTGTTTACTCATATTGCTTGTTTTGTATTCTCTTGTAATTGTGTTATTTTTATTGATCATATTAGTAATAAGAAGTCATATAGCTTTGTCTGCAGAAAAGTATGCCTTATTTGTATTAGTACACATTGTAGTTTAAGTACTTAAACAAAGTAACCCTCCAGATAAGTAACTCTAAACTTTGCAGTATTGTAACCTATTGTATGGCCCACTGAGTATAGAAAATATGTTTGCACCTTTATAGTTTAAAGAAAATGCTGCAATATCTCAGAATATTCTAGACCCTTCACCATTGTAGAACACAGAAGGTACCCCAATGTTTCTATACCGCCCCTTAATATTTAAGCGAAGAAGGGATATTTGTGTCTTGCAGTGGAGTAATCATTCCTAAGTGTATAATCAAACTACTCAAAATAAAAAGTGAGGACACGTCTCAGCTAGAAATTTATATCAATTATACAGAGAAATATGAGTTTTGGGAGTATAATTATAATGATATTGATTGTATATTTTCTACTTACAATGACTCTTAGTAGATCTGTGTTGTGAAAGCAAATGTATTTTTCCCTTTATTAACTGGCATGGTATCTACTATTTGAGTTTTGTAATTCCAGGTGTTTGTCAGCGAAAGGAATTATCTTACCATAAAGATGTGTTTACCTTTAAAAAGATTGTGCAGTTTTAATATTGTTATGACTGTATTCTTTTCTCATACAGGAATGCGAGAGAATTTAGGTTGCATAAAATAATTAGCAAATTAGTAGTGTTTATATCAGATGAGCAAGCTGATTCTATTAAGATCATATTTGGATAATTATAAACATTACATATAGTAGCTTTGCAGAATAAAGCAACACTAGGTTATTTTTTTTAGAAGTTCAAAGAGAAAGTGTGAAGAAATGAATTTTAAAGAAAATGTTTTTATTGACTGTTTTACTTTTCATTTTTGTTGCAGGGCAGGCCTTCGCACAAGTTACTTAGCATAGCCATACAGCCTCTTGATGAAGTCTAGCAGTTTTTATTTGCTTAATATTTATGTTTAAGGTACCATTTAAATTGTATAGAGAAGCTGTGAGATATTCTCTGTAAACGTATAATAAATGTATTTAGTTTGTACTATATATCCACAATGTTTTCCTGGTTTTAAATGACATAGGATAAGTTAAGCTATAAAAGGAAATTGTGATGCTTACAAAAAAAGTGAAAGGTTTTGTTGGGCATAATTGTGATTGTATCAGGGTGTGTGCTCATCTTGTGCTTTTTGTTTCCTTCTTAGACTCCTTCTGACTCGAGTGTCTGTTGCTATGAGGATCCACCTGTTTCCCTTGTCTACCCCATGAACAAACCATCGTACTTCCAGCATGTACCTGCAGATGGACACTTTCTCAGGTGCAAAGCACACCTACTGCAAATTGACTATGGTATTGAAGCAGAGTGTCTGAGGGAGGTGGAGCTCTAAGACGACAAAGACTGTTCTTAAAGTGATCAGAGGCCACCCAGAGATACTTGTGTTGTTCCCATTTTATGCTTCCCTGTGGAGAGTGTACAGAGCAGGGAACTGTCTATGACAGGGATGCTAGCTATGCAGATTGAGAAATAAAGATGCAGTGTTGTTTGGGGTAGATAGGGTGCTAGTTGGGTCTTTGTGTGGATAGACCAGTAGTTTGGGGATGCTGGGTGGTAGACAGAGAGTATTTGAGAGACTGTACTCATGTTCAGTGACATATTGTGCCCTACTGGCCTATTTAGCGTTTTAATATTAGTTAACTATGATAGCAGTAAATTTGAATGAATTTCTCTACAGTATTCTCACAGAGATTTAGGTTATACCGTAGTATTAGGCTTATATTGTTGTTAATAGATTTACTAGTTTTCCGTGCATTTTATATAGTTGTTTAGTTTTCATGTTATGTTATTCTGTTAGAATAAAAGGGTGGACTGTAAGAATATATAACATCACTGAAACCATTTTGCCTCTGCTCATACATTTAGTTTTAGACTCCATTTTAAGATGAGTTCATTATATTTCTTCATAATGTGTTTTATTATGCTGTGAGAACATATGCTGACATTAGATTTTCCGTTTCATATGCAACAATTGTATCTCAAGAATGGTCTTGTTCTGTCCTGGAGATGAGCCCGGATGCACCATATCTAAAACAGTTTGTTTCTCAGTATAATTCTTTTTTTCTATATTTTTACTGTGCTTCTTTTTTCTAACTTATGCTGTGTAAATGGTGTTATTATGATACATCATTGTTTAACCCCATATAAATGTAACCATTGTCTATAAAAGTATGTTATGCCTTATAATAAACAATACAGTGATTGGACTTTACTTGCTGCATGTCTAAATGCTGTTCCCCGAGATATCTCGTCAATGTGACCCATTCAGTTCCAGGTGTAGAATACTACTAAGTGTCAAGTGATACCCCGTTATAAGATAATGCCTAACAATAACCAAACACAGGGAGACATCATTTAAGTCAGACACACAAAGTAGTGTCTAGAGTAAAGCAAGTAAAGAGGACTTACCTTACTGCCAGACATCTGATAAAGAGCGCTGGCTATCAGTTCTGGGTACAAAGTCAGCTGCTGCACTGCATTTATGGTTTTTAGGGGCACACTTTTGTTGTTATAGGCCAGCTCAAAAACACCTGAAAAGAAAATAATCTTATTTTTTTTATTTTGCCATAAAATAATAAAAAACAAAAACAATAAAAAAAAGTTGACAAATGTCAACAGCAATGCTACAGAAAAATACAGGTGTTTTAGTGTAGCGCTAGTTGAAACCCTTGCTACATATACTTCCCTGTTCTCACAACAGAAAAAAAAAAGAGTGATTTTTGGATAGAAAATAGTATATATGTGCGCTAGAAGAAAGCTATAGGGTTAATTATAATTTCAAATATTTGATGTATATATGTATATCAAATGATCATAATTGAAATGAAAATATTTGCAAAAATGTGTGCAAAGTGTGTTTGCAAATTTTATTTGCTGATATAAAATAGAAAATAATTTTAAAATGTGTTATTTGTGCTTGCATGAAACAAAATCTTCAACAAAGGATAACTATTTTTGTGCTCAAATGTAACAAATTCTTCAACAAAGAATAAACTATGTTATCAAAAAATTGTTGCATTTTCAACCAAGGATAACTATGATATCAAAAAATAGTTGAAAAAATGTGTTATTTGTGGTTTCATAAAAACAAAATCTTCAACAAAGGATAACTATATGTTAATTTGTGCTTGCATGAAACAAAATCTTTAACAAAGGATCACTATAAAAAAAAATAGAATTTTCAACAAAGGCAGACTATAATATCAAAAATAGTTGAATTAAAATGTGTTGTATGTCCTTAGATAAAACAAAATCTTTAACAAAGGATATTGAAATACCAAAAACAGAATTTATGCTTACCTGATAAATTACTTTCTCCAACGGTGTGTCCGGTCCACGGCGTCATCCTTACTTGTGGGATATTCTCTTCCACAACAGGAAATGGCAAAGAGTCCCAGCAAAGCTGGCCATATAGTCCCTCCTAGGCTCCGCCCACCCCAGTCATTCGACCGACGGACAGGAGGAAATATATATAGGAGAAACCATATGGTACCGTGGTGACTGTAGTTAGAGAAAATAATTCATCAGACCTGATTAAAAAACCAGGGCGGGCCGTGGACCGGACACATCGTTGGAGAAAGTAATTTATCAGGTAAGCATAAATTCTGTTTTCTCCAACATTGGTGTGTCCG